>NC_056735.1:933293866-933306366 GCF_019279795.1 Protopterus annectens | reverse complement strand
GGCACATGTGATATGTATTTAGCACTATAGTATGTACAACTAGATAGGTAGGAGTTATATCTTCTACAAGGCAGTTCATGAGTGTGTGTGTGTGTCCATATATCCCTTGCAGCAGCATCGCTGTGTTAGGGCCACCACCTGTCCTACTATGCAGGTTGCAGTCCATGTTTAGACAGGTCTATCCTATGAAAACAACTTAATCAATATGTGGGTCCTGAGAGTGTAGGACAGCAAACATGTGTTACATTTTGTGTAATAGTTGCATAAAGTGGTAATTTTACATCAGAAACACCTTAATGTTATGATAAATAGGATACTCTAGGCAAATGAGCTGTTATATTGGCAAAAAAATGAGAGATCCTGTCAATTTGTACTTGCCGTGGGTATGGTTTGTCCTAGGATCTCTCACGATACTACAAGAAGTGTCCCACATTGGCCATTTGATAACTCTAGTCTGTCTTACCTATGTGTGTGCAATATGTACACATGCTGAGGCCCTGTGAGTAGCTGCTGCCCCTAAATAATGCACATGAATCTAGGCATGAATGCTGACCACCGCCACCCATATTTGTAGATACTGACCAAGGCTGTGGCACCTGTAAGTTGTGTGCTGTCTGTCATTGACTCACCAAATGATGTTAACACACTGCAACAGGGTCATACACCAAGTACAGACTAGTGCCAAGGTCCTGGCCTCAAACCAAACACAGAAAATTGTACCACCATACCATTCAGAAAGGACATGACCCCACTCTTTGCCACATCAATGGAAACCCCCTAAACACACAACCTGTGTTGAGAGACCTGGGTACTCAGGTTGATAACAATGTCACACTCAACCATCATCTAGCAGTAGTGGTTGGAAAAGTGTTATACTTGTTTCACCTTATTGGTAAAGGGACTGCATCCAATAAAAAGGTGACCATTACCTCTGTATAGTTCTCAGTCAGTAGACCAATACGTTACTACAATGCCCTGTTTGGTATGTACCTATCCAAACATCTGCACCAACTGGAAAGGCCATGGTAATATCCACAAAGGTAATCCATGGCCTCCAACACCTGTCCCATGCAGACAGGGTTGAATCAGTAGTGCTCCACTCAGTATCAGACAGATTGACTGGACGTGGGCTGTATCACACCTACAAGGCAATGTTGGACCCTGCCTTTCAACAGCTGTCCCATATATTTGAATCTAACTCCTCACACATTACCTGCATGCTGGGTGCTGTCACCAAATTCCCTAGTGATATGGACATTCCCCAAGAGGGTCTCATGCAGACACATGACAGATGCCAGAAACATGGCCTCAGGCTGCATACCACAACATGCAGCATCATCCCCTTTGGGGACAGTGAGGTCCCAACATATTATCACAGTACTAACCACATCCTAAGCTCGCACTCAATTGGCAGTGATTTGTACACACAGGCTGATGGCAACATGATATTTGACCACCTTGCTGCTTCCATTGCAAGGAAAGCCTCTACATGGCTTAGCTCATATGTAAGGGTATGTCATCCAGGGACATGGGGTTCATAACATCCCTGTATTCCCCCCTAATAAGGCCCATCAGTGAGTATAATGCCCCTTTCATCAGGTACCTCACAAAGCACATGCAGCAGCTGGGTAGATCACAGAGGTTCCTTGCCAGGGAATACCAGGGCCTCAAACATCTACCATACACAGATAGGCTATAATCCAATCCCTCTACCCACTGTCATACAGACTCCTCAGAGGTGACCTTTGTCTGGCATACAAGGTGATCACAGACTTTACCTTGATGGGACTGCTGCACAACTGCAAGTCAAGCTCCACTCTATGAACCTGCACACATATCCTCAACCTGGTCTGTGACATCAACAGGACTTGTTAGGGGGGGGTCAGATGTGTGTCCCACACACTCAGCCAGCTGTGGAATGGACACCCTGTCCATATCAGGCAGAGGACCTATTTTCACCTTTTCAAGGGAAACCTGGAATAATAAATGATTAGCAAGACATACACCTTTGGGATACCACCTGTGTCCCTGTTGGACAAAAGGCATCAAGTGCTGACTTGCATACACATGGGCTAAATTCTGGGATAGGCTTATGAGGGCCTCGGGGCCAATAGCCTAGTAAACTTGTATGATCATAGGTATACCAGTTATGGCACTGTGTTCTGTGATAGATTGTGTTGTGTCCACATCCATCACTGCCATCTACTGTGGTGTGTCCTCTATGGGTGACCTACCAGTACCACATCATACAGCCACCATCCGACAAATAGGTGAGTGGTATTACAGGTGTATGGGGACAGTCCAGCAACATCTGTGCAATACAATTACAGACAGCACCACAAATGTTTTGTATGGTATCCTCCTTGATGGTGTCCAACATCTGCAGTACACAGATGTTTGCAGAATGTGTACATGTGCCTGATATATGTGGACCCTTTGCCAGACAAATGTAGATATCTGGAAAACAGTTGGAAAATATGTAATGGTTGTTTCCAGACTGTGGGGAATCTGGCTGTCACACACCAGACACCTGAGAAAACAGTTATGGTACTTTAATATCTGGTACTGTATTCATTTCCTTACA
Source organism: Protopterus annectens (assembly GCF_019279795.1). Lineage (NCBI taxonomy): Eukaryota > Metazoa > Chordata > Ceratodontiformes > Protopteridae > Protopterus > Protopterus annectens. The sequence continues at coordinate 933,303,782 of NC_056735.1, read as the reverse complement.
TTGCATGCTCAATATGTACACTCAGTTGCTGAGGTGGAGCCTGTTTCCCCCTACTACTACTGGTTATAACATGCTGTCCTGCTGTAGGGGGTCAAAAGGTATGCTAGCCATAGCAGTCAGGTGATGATATACAGGTGTTGAGTGCACAGTGACCTACCCAGTGTACGTTAGGAACAGTCAGGGACACCTGGACAATGTTTGAACTATGCCTGTGTGACATTCACAGACTGAGAGGAGCAGACTGACAATACATCATGTGATATGCCAACTGTATCCGCCACTACTGACTGACACTATTGTCTAATACACAATCCAGTAGCATTCTTACATGAGCTGACCAGTGCTGGGGGGACTCAGGGGCCAGAGTTGTAACTGCTGGACATCTGACTAACAGTAACATGCAATTCCAAAATATTTACCACAGACCTCTATTGTAATCCCTATTTCCCATGACTGCATCCCCCCATCTGAGTCCCATTACATGGGGAATACTATTACATATCTGGTATAGTGCTGTACTCCTTTATGTGCAGAAATCCTGTGTTAGAATGCTAGGATAGCATAGTCTGCCATCATAGAGAAAGTCACAGACCTGTGTACCAAAGGCAGCAGCTTGCCTTTTGTAGGTAATGCTCATGAGCAGCTGATTGCCTGAGCACCAATCTGTGGCTCAGACTTACTAATTGCATCCAGAACAGCTGGGTTGCATTTTCATTAGCCAAAGTCATGGCAATGTATTTGAGGCCTTCATGTAGGGCTTGGCCTTTTTCCTGGCCTGTGAAAAGGACATTATCAAGGTGTGGGGACTATAGCATCACAGAAGGTAGATTATGTCCACTGTTTGCATTTATGTGGTATGTCCACAGTTTTGCATGCTATGTTTGGCCATTGTGAACAGTCTTTCTAATTATATGGCAGTTTACTGGTTAACAATGTGGGTTGAGGTCAGTAAGGAGACAGACAGATGTGAGTGTCATATGTCATTTGCATCAAAATATGCATGCTGCTGCAGTAGCCACTGGACTATCTGCTGTGTATGTTTGGTAGGGGAAGACTTTGACACATATCCCTGTCACTTGACCATTCCCACCACCCTTTAATGTATGGGTGTTATGTGGATTCCCTATTCTAGGTGTTCGGGAGGTATGTTATATCTGTAGCAGGTAGCTGAACATACTGATGCATATGTTGCAGGGTGCAGCTGTTGCATTCTTCCCAGGAGTCAAACTGGGGATTGTGAACACAATGGGAGCTGTATATGTGAGTGAGGGAGCAGTGTCAGCTCTGCTGTTACAGCATAGCAAGGGTGAGGGTGGCCATAACAGTCTGGGTGAGGCATGTGCCTCTGGTACATATGTTATGTAATAGTGCCATCCAAAGAGTGGTAGGTGACATTTAGGACAACTATACATATTTGTGAAGTGTGTCCCAACCTACAGGCCTTTTGAGGTACTAATATGAGTGGCAGTGACTGTAGTAGCAGCAACCAGTGATGCTTAAAATTGCACAGCTCAGTCATTTAATTGTTTTGACAAACATGTACATGACATGCAACACACTGGAATGGAAGCCAGGTCTGTGGGTGGAAAAATGTTAAGCATGCTAGGAATGAAATAGATTGATCTACAGAGTTAATACTATAGTGGGTGTATTTGCCAGACATATGTGCATGCACACAGTCTGTTACACAGAATTGGCAAAAACATGTGTGATAGGATGGGTATGAAGTGTGACACTGAACTGTTTGTCATGATTTCATAATCTCAATCTGTACTGACTTGTAAGTACTTCAGCACACAGCTTAGATTGTGTGACAACTGTGCCAAATGTAGTGGTACAACTGTGGACATTCTGCAACAGTCTGTGCAGTTGTCAGCTCTACCTGAGATCCTAGACCTCACATCCATCCATCAACATTTATTTGTCTTTGTACTGATTTGGTGTCTGTATCACAGTCCCAAGTACATTGTCATTTTTCCCATTATATGTACAAGCAGTGTGTCACTGGTAATAAGGATCTGTTTATGGAAACACTTAATGTCTTTCAGAGCTGAGTGGCCTAGTGGGCAAATGCACTGTACTGTAGGTGACAGGGCCTTGGGTTTGAGAGTTGGCAGCACTGAATTATTTATTTGATGTGCATCACTGATAATCAGGATAAGTTTATGGAAACACCTGCTACTCTTAAAAGCTGAGTGGCCTAGTGGGATAATGCACAGTGTCTTAGTTGGCATGATCCTGGGGTCGAGACTTGGAAGGGTGGTCATTTTGCTGATGCATCAGAAAGACAGAAGGTGATTAAAGCAGCTTTAAGCTGGTTTGCATGATGTGATGCAGCGTGATGCTTAGCCCCGCTGAAACCCACGCTATTTCCAAAAAAAAGAAATGAACAAAGGGTGGTAGGAAAGTGGTGAAATGGAGGCAAGCAGGGGGAAAAACAATGTGAAAGGTAGGTAGGGATGTGCAGAACCAGTGTAGGAAAGGACCATGGCTCTCCATTTCCTCTACAGCAACAGCTGTGCAGGTTGTGGACAATTTAGAATTTGGAGACTCACATCCCAGAGGGAGGGGTGTGGGTGACATAACTTTGTTGATTAATTTTAATGATTGATTGTGGGCAGTGTAGGTGTCATCAAAATGGAGAGGTATGTATGGGGCGATATTTTTTTTCTGGGACAGATGCCCATTTTTTTTTTTTAAGGAAAGACTGGAAGGGATATAGGTACATGTGGGGAGGTAAGTTGGGTAGGAGATGTAGCATTTGCAAACAGACGAGATAGCATACAGGGGCAGTGTATGACACATGAGAGGGGTAAACACCTTGGATGGGGAGGGTCTTGTGGAATCAGAAAACCAAGTGCCCCTAGATGGCAGCAGTGGGACTGAGCTTCCCACCCATTGGCAGTCACCACTGTTCCTTCGCTGCCCTGAATTTGGCTGTGCTGGGGTCTTGGCAACAGGGACAGCCTGCCACTCCAGGTCAGCCAGTCTGCCCTCATTCTGGTGCAGTCGATTCATGCTGGACAATCCTGCACACTATCCCTGGTAGCTGTCACTGGGTGACCAATCCCTCTCCATGCCTGCTCCTGGGGGGGAAGGGCTCCATCTCCTGAGGTGGTTCCACCTGTAGGTGATGCAGGACCAATGGAGGGGGCAGCTCCACATTGAGTCCCAGATGTGCTGGGACCTGGTGGCACAGCTGGTTGAGGTAGGGTAGGTGGAGCTGTGGGAACCAGCCTACCCAGTCGAGTTATGGTGTTGAGGTGTTTCAAAGTGTATAGGTTAGTAATGAAGAGAACATGTGGTTAATTGTAACAGCACACTGAACAAATTACATAAGCCAGTAACATAACATGCCATAGCATATAGAACACAGCAATAATTGGGATAATAATCAGTATTGTAACAACATTCCATTGCCTGCTCGTTTTCTTTTCTTGTTTCGGTTTTGCTAGTTTGGTTCCATTACCTGCTTGTTTTCTTTTCTTGTTTCAGTTTAACAGCATGCCAGTAACAGTTATGGCATAAGGCCAGCAACATAGGTAATTCAGCAAGGTATGTTAGTATGCGACCATTGTAATACATAACAATAATAAAACACAAGGCCCAACATAATGTTTTGTGAACAGCATATGTCAAATGTAAACCATGCTCAATGTATAAGAATAATAAATTATGATGCAGATAAGGGGTGGGGGGAGAGAGAAAATCATGCCATTACTACCAGTATAGGCTATATTGTTTGCAACAGAAGTGTTATATACTCTACAGGTCTGCCATTATTTTATGTGTACTTTCTGTAGCACCTACATACCTCAAGTTATCCACATAGGACAGTATGGCCAAGCTGTAACACCTACAGATACACAACTACTGGGGCTATTATATGTCAGGGGAACATATGTGACTACCAAGGAGCACTGTGGACTGATGTAGTGTGACTGTGCTATTGAGATAAATCAAGTAGTTGTTAAATCTGGGTCCCAGGGATTAGGCAACAGTGATCACAGTCCATGACAGCATGACACTTGAGAGATGTGTATCATGCACAGTACAGAGAATTTATGCTTATCATGCAATCCTTGACAGGCATGGAGTTAGACTATCAGCAGAAATTCACAGACACACCAGGCATACAGCCGTACCAATATTACACACTTTTATTTGTTTTAATAACTTGTATTAGTGTTGCACTTTTTGAATTTTCATTTACTGCAGTCATATTACCTTGCTGAGCATTGCTGTTAACACTCTGGTACTTCTGGACACACAAATTAGTCACCAATTTAAACATATAATACAGCCATTTAATTACCTGTATTTCCTGTGGGGAGAACATCTGTTAACAATACATAACAGTTTCTATTAATATTTAGCAGCACTTGTCCCTGGATTTGAACCCCAGTCTGTGTGTGCAGAAAAGTATATCATACCTAACATTTATCATTCTGAGCTACTGAGTCATTGCTGACTTGTGATTGCGTAATAGGTGACTAGAGCTCACCTGGTAATGAACTGTGACCTGGTAATATAGGTAGAGTGTCAGTTCCAATACTTGCAAACTTGTGGGACATTGTCCGCCTGAGCACCTTAGATCCAAGTGACCAAGAGATCCCTCTTCCTATGCTTCAGGTCATCATAGTGATAACACACACAATTATCTGTGTGGGGCATACCAGTTGCACTGCTGAGGTTGCATGCCAGCTGGTCCTAGGCCTCCACTTTGTACTCTGATCCCTGGAACTGGCCCTGCAGCTGCCAGATGTCATGGTTTTTAACAAGGAGTATGTCCATGACCCTGGACTCCAAAATGGTCCACTGTTGCACCTGAAAGCGCACATCCTCTCCAAATCCTGCCATAGATCCTGCACACGTTAAACTCCAACAGGTTCTGGCTGTATTCCCAGCTGTTCAGCTTAAATAAGGCTGTTTTCCTGCCCTTTGCCACCATTGGGCCATTTTTAGAAATGCAGTGCTTCACTTAGCACTTCACAAACACGCTGGGCTCAGCTGAGCAGTGCTTAAACTGGAAATGCTTAGCAAAGATTAACGGAGTGCAAACAAGCTTAGCTGAGCTGAGAACTGCTTAAACTGGGATTGCTTAGCAGAGCCAAACCAGCGAAGCAGAGCTGCGCATTACTAAGCACTGTTAAAATGGGTCCTGTTTAATCACCGCTTAGCTTGGCTTAGCAGTGCTTACCACAGCTTAGCTAAGGGAAAACACATTTAAAATAAATAAATAAATGAAACAAAATACGACTAATATTACATTATTTATTCATTACTATGACTTTATTATTCCGTGTATGTATTGCACTTCTATATTTCCTGACCTTCTGTATTTAAATGTTTTTATCTTGGAGTGTGTATTTTAGGTATTGTGGACCTGTGTGTAACTACATTTTTCTCCTCAGGTCTCCACTGAAAATGGGCTTCTGGCCCAGCTGGGCTAACCCTGTTAACAAATGTCAGTACATACATTATTCATAAAATAAAAAATATATGACATATCAAATGTAAAAAGCTGAATGGTCTGTTTGTGTATTCGAACGGCGCACCTATGGCCATGACTCTAACCATTCAACTACGAAGATATGTTAGAAACTGCTATACATTTTTATATATCTCTCCACTATGTTTAAGCACCGCTAAGCACTGTGCAGTGTCACACAAACCTGCTTAGCCATGCTTAAACATGGCCTTTGAGGTTAAAATTAAAAGTATCTGTTTCTATTTTTAGATGTCTGGCACATGTACGTAGCTACGCACCATGCTGCATAAGCACACACACACACACACACACACACACACACACACACACACACACACACACACACACACACACACACACACACACACACACACACACACACACACACACACACACACACACACACACACACACACACACACAAAAGAAAATATCATATTTTACTTTTATATTTCAAGGAAATAACATATTTTATTTTTATATTTCAGTGTCATCCGGCACTTTAACAGTGGAGGGGGTATGTCACTCATCTCCAGACACTGTAACACACCCCTACACTGATTCTGTAACTGTATTACACAACTCTCTCTCAATAGTGCACTTTCATTACTATGCAAGGTGCACTGCTGAAGGGAGTCGCAGACATGACCACAGTACACTCCATTTAGGCTTTCCACTATTCCTACATGGAGTTTATTAAATCCTCACCATAGTTAAAACCTCATACAAATATTCTGAAATTTTATCTCCTGGCTACAATATAATTTGATGTGGCAGACTACTCAAAATAGGAGGATGAATTGCAATTGTATATAATAACTGTCTAAGTTTTGCACCCCTCAAAACTAACATACCAACCTTCCAAAATACAGAACTCCTTATTTCTGTTCTCAGTTTTAATAATCATAAGAAGCTTTGTATAGTTGCCCTCTACATACCACCAGGTAATAATATTAGCTTATTAGAAGAAAGTCTTTGCTGGATAACTACAAATATTACAACTGAAACCATTATCTTAGGTGACTTTAACACTGACTGGTTATCCGTGACATCTAACACCCGAACTACTAGTCTTAGTATTTGTTCAACAGCTGATCTTTTCCGCTCAACAAAGTGAATCACAAAAATTCTATCCTTGACTGGATACTTGCTTCTGACCCTAGCAAGTATACTATTTCTGGGGTTCTACCTGATTTCCTTAGTGACCGTCACCCTATATTCACCATCTAAAAAGATATAAATATAAAATTATCCAAATTGTTCCTAACTTTCATCCTGATGCACTCTATCTATTAAAATCAGTCAACTGGTTTCCACTTAAAACCCTACCCTAAACAAAGGCCAGCAGACAGTGATATATCAATTGCTTTATTTAAAGCATGTATAAATGAAACTCCATCATAAACACTTAGCCTTCATCAGTGTAACATGTTACACTGATGAAGGCTAAGTGTTTTTTCAGCTGAAACCGATCTGATGGAGTTTCATTTATACATGCTTTAAATAAAGCTATTGGTATATCACTGTCTGCTGACCTTTGTTTTTGAGTTTGGATTCTCCATTTTGGGATTGTGCAGTTGCCGTACCGGCAAGGGCTGCATAGTTCTACAAATATAAAACCCTTTCAAACTTTAAATCTATAGAAGGAGTTGCACAACCTCACCAAAAGCAAATTCACCTAGACAAAAAAGAAATGGTCTGATCCACAATATAATAATAAAAATGCAAAAGAAATTCTGGATCTCAATTAAGAAAATGTTTCAAACTGTTTCTCCTTCTTTACCAAACCCCTATCTGGACTTATTCCCCTTAGATCAGAAACAGCTACCAAATTTAATACTTTCTTTATCAACATCATAGCCTCTCTTGCCTCTAGCTCTCCCCAACCATTTAATGTAGCTCAAACCTCTACTAGTCCTGACATCCCTGCCTACAGTCTCCAGCCTATCTCCACATCATATGTTAAACAGTTACTAAAGAAACTTAAACCCTGTTCTTCTTCTGCTGATGATGATAACTCAGCTGAGTACCTTAAGCTTGCTACAGACTCTATGGCACACCCTGTATCAATTCTCATTATCATATCTATTCATGACTCCCATGTTCCTGTCCTTCATCATTGTCCTCCATAAAGGAAGTACTTCCTCTGAAATTTCCAACTTTAGGCCAATTGACATCTTGTTATCCCTTTCTAAGATCCTGGAAAAGTGTATTCATAAGCAACTCCTTCAGCACTACTTGCAAAATGATCACCTAACCCCAAAACAACATGGTTTCTAGCCAGGCCATAGCACCATAACAGCTCTCCTTAACGTTTCCAACACCATTAATAAGGTTAGAGACCAAGGGAAGTTTATCGTTCTGTTTTTTCTAGATTTCTTAAAAGCCCCTTACACAGTGTCACATGAGAAACGTCTGACTCAAATGCCTTCTCTGAGCCTTTCCAAACCAACTCTTCTATGGTTCTCTACCTATTTGTCTGAAGATATCAATCTGTCAAATGGTTCTATTCTTTCTCTCCTTTCCTCGATGCTCTTTTTTTCTTAGTTAAAATGGATGTTCCTCAAGGTTCTATCCTCAGTCCACTGCATATATATATATATATATATATATATATATATATATATATACCTCCTCTCGGCAAGCTTGCCTTATTCAGTATGCAGATAACTCAGCTCTCAACTACTTATCTGACAGCCCACTAAAACTACAATCCCTGACACAAAATGCCTTCAACTCAGTCAAATTGTGGCTACATCAAAACCAACTTCCACTTGATCCCAAAAAGACTAAACTACTATTTTATAAAGTCCCATACCAGTACTAAAAGTAACTTCCATATTACGTCTTTAGACAATACATCTATTAAATTAGTTACTCATAACAAATTGACAAATTGCTTGGAGTAGCAATAAATGACCACTTGAAGTTTGATCTTTACATACAAAACTGCATAAAATAACTAATCAAGAGCTAGGGCTACTAAAAAAAATCCTTAACTCCTTCTGGTAGAATCACCCTAGCTAACACTTATCTTTTATATGATCATAGGAAGTTAATAGGCTATTGGCCCTGAGGTCCTTATAAGCCTAGCCAAGAATTTAACCCATTTTTAGCCAAGCCAGCACCCAATGCCCCAGTCCAGCAGGGACACAGGTGGAATCCCAGCAGACCTCCCAACTGTACCAAATTCCTTGGTATTTACTGGTTTTGAGGACAAAATATTGGGGTGCCACGAATTCCCAAGCAGCCCTCTTAATTTCCAAATTTCCCAGTCTTTTTTTGTGTTACCACTTTAAATTTTTGGCTGATGTCACCATGCATTACCAGCCTACAGTGTGCCTGATGACATCAGCTACTGCCTTTTGGACTCGGGGGATAGGGAATATTATAGCAATGGCGAGCGGCATTATTTACATTTTGCAGAGTCAGCCCACATGTCCCAGTCTCCAGGTAAGAAAAAGCTGTTATCTAAGAACAATTGTGCATTATTTTATCTTTATCATTATTTGATCTGCTGGTGGAAGTCCGTAGTTCATTTGATCGTAAAATCATTATTTTATCTGCTGGTGTGCAAAAGTCAGTAGTTCATTTGTTGAACTGTTATGTTTTTTCTGCTGGTGTGCAAAGGTCCGTAGTTCATTCAAAAGTCTCTGGCCAACAACTGTCTGCTGGCCGTTGCTGCATTTAGACTTATGTACTGTCATTTAATTTTATTTTATCTGTGGATTTAGTTTTATCTGCTATCCATTGCTGCATTTAGTTTTATTTTATCTGTGCTGCTGGCCAATTTAGTTTTATTTTATTTGTGCTGCTGGCCGATTTACATTTACTTTATCTATGCTGCTGGACAATGTAGGAAGTGTGTGTGTGCGTGTGTGTGTGTGTGTGTGTGTGTGTGTGTGTGTGTGTGTGTGTGTGTGTGTGTGTGTGTGTGTGTGTGTGTGTGTGTGTGTGTGTGTGTGTGTGTGTGTGTGTGTGTGTGTATGTGTGTGTGTGTGTATGTAAAATGGTCCAGTCAGGATTAAACCCTGTTCCTTAGGTACAGGGAGCAAGAGCCTGAATACCCTACTCACACCACCATTTGTGTTCAATGTCTAAAATGTTTGTCTCTTTGGTCTATTCCTCTTAAAATTTGTGGTTTTCTAGCAAATTATTAAGAACTGAATTCACTAAATAATGAGAGCCATTTAAGTTTCAGCCTTCCTATCTTTCAGGAAAAGCACGGTAACACAAATCATTTTATTTTAGCAATTTTTCTAAGATTATAAAAGCAATGTTCAAAATGTATCCCTGGTTTTGGGCCTCCACCCCAATAAATTTTGGCTTTTTCCAGATTTCTTGTGCTGCATAGTTCTTCAGCGGGAGAGAAGTGTAGCGCTGCTTATGCCAAGTCTGTCTGTGGTGTTAGTAGCACAACAGGTA
>NC_056735.1:933283866-933288866 GCF_019279795.1 Protopterus annectens | reverse complement strand
ACCTCAACAGTAAGGGCTTTTCATCCAGAAAATGGAGGTCATTGTCCCACTGTACTCATCCCTCATTAGACTCATTATAGAATACAATGCCCCGTTTGGTATGTACCTCTCAAGACATCTGCAACAACTGGAAATGCCACAGAAATACCTCACTAAAAGAATTACAGGCCTAAAGCAGATGCTCTATGCTGACTGCCTTAAAACCTCTAGCTATACTCTGTCGCATATCATCTACTCAGAGGCGATCTCTGCTTAACATACAAGGCCATGTCAAACCCAGAGCTGTTGGACATGCTACACTTAAAGAAATCCCAATGCCTCAGACCCACATGCTCCAGGGATCTAAACCTTGTCATCACAATAAACAAAACATGCTGGAGGGATAGGTTTCTGACCCAGAGACTCCCCAGACTCTGGAATAGACTGCCCATACATGGGCCCTCTTCAAAAGGAACCTTAACAATTGGATGGGAGAAAGGAAATTCACCCCTGGATCATGTCAGTTGCCCTGCTAGACAGGGGTCCACGGAAGTAAATAGTGTGAGAAGAAATAGCCAGGGAATTGTTATGGCTAGGCTTGTATAGGCCCTAGGGCCAATAGCCTAGTACCAACCTATGAACCTGTACAGTGACACGTATCAAGACAAAACATGCTATTAAAAATACAAGTCATAACAAACAGACGCTTGAAATGTAAGGACACAACAACTATTACAAAATAATATTTTCAAAATAGAGTTTTATACAAATAAACACAGGAAACTATGCATTTTTACTTCCCACAACAGTCCACCATAAACCATAAAAAATGCCAAGAAACATAAAACTGAACTTCTCTTCCTCAAAACAATATGTTTAGCAAAACAACAAAAGCAGGCTGGAAAATATATGATTAGAGAGCAAATCAATTGAAGGGGCCCAAATGTAAGCTCTATCAGTCTGACAATCAAGACTTTCATTTAGATAATAGACAGAATGATAATCTGCTGGAGAATGAATGTTCCATAACAGGATATTATTTAATTAGGGCAGCCTAATGGAAACAAGTCTGCAACTTCATGACAGGATATTAAGCTGCTGTGAAGCTCAGATGGAAAACAAATGGCACCCAAGTTGTTTATACTTGCAAAACATGGATAAAAAATTAACGTTTTAGTGAATGTGAATAATATTCAAAATAAATAAATAAAACAAAACTTATGTAATGAAAGTAACTGTAGCAGCAGTTACAAGGACTTGTCATTTCCCCGTCCCTCATTATTCATGGCTTTCTACAGCTGTATTTAGCAAGAAAAAATAGATAAATAAAACAAACGTTAAACAACTAACTGTAGTAACAGCATTGCAGGGCTGGCCTTACCTGGAGTGATGCCTAGGCAAAAAGGCTCCACAGTGCACCCCCCCACACCATCTGGTGACCCCATCTTGGTCTATTTACTCCATCCAGTTCACTGGAAAAGCGTCCCTGCTAGAGCGGCACCCTAGGTGGCTGCCTAGTTGGCCTATGCCTAAAGGTGGCTATGTGTGTTTGTTTATGCCAGTGTGTGTGTGTGTGTGTGTGTGTGTGTGTGTGTGTGTGTGTGTGTGTGTGTGTGTTAGTCTGAGACTTTCTGGGTATATGCATGTGTGTGCGTCTGTACGTGTGTGCTCATGAGTGTGTGTATCAGTTTCTGTATATGTGTGATAAACTGTGTCTCTGCTTCTGCATATATGTGTGTAAATAGGTAAGTGAGTGTGTCTGCTGATATTATTAAATTCTTGCATAACTTATATTTTGTATGTAAAAGACATCAGCCAGCAACAATTCCATATCCTGAAGCAACTTTTAAATAGTATGTGGACAAACTCTTTTACATAAAAAATAGAAGTGTATGTGTATACTAAACATAAATCAAATAAAAATATAATTTACAGTCCATTTTCTAAGCACAATAATGGCTTCCAAAGTACGTATTAGATGGAATTAACAGACTTCTGGTGGTGTGGGGTCTTCTGCTGTGGAGTCAGGCATTAGAACACCCTAAGCAGTTCACTGTTTTGCTTTTATACCTGCCATGAAAGGCATTGTTGCTTATTTAAAAAGCTATCTGCAAATTGCAAAATATTTAATGCTTCTGCATCTTTCTTCAGATTAGCAATCAAAATATTTTCTTGTCTCCACAACCACCTTTGTTGTGACATTGGCATAATTACTTCTGAAGTTCATAATGGGTCTGCAATTAGACCAAAGTTAAAATCCCAAGAAGGAAAGACATCCCTGATCAGTATTAGCAAGAAATTACGATCCCTCATAAAATCATCCAAGGCTAGCTTCAAAAGAAAAATTGCCAAGGACTCCAAAGATAACCACAAAGCATTCTTTAGCTATGTCAAGACCCTAAGTAGAAACTCTCAGATCTGCTTTGAGTTAGTGCAGAATGGCACAAAATACACTGAACCGAATGATATTGCCAACGTTCTGGCAGACAGGTTTAGTGCAAACTTCACCCCCCTCTCACCCTCTAAAGGGCCCATAACCATACCAGAAGAATGCAGAGCCCCGGCAATCACTGACACACAGATTAAGACAGCTATATCCAAAGCCAAAAACACAGCTTCAATGGGACCGGACAGTGTCCCAGGCTGTGTCTTACATGAGCTTCAAAATGAACTAACCCCTCACCTAAACACACTGTTCAAACTCAGCCTCTTTACAGGCTACATATCCATAGAGTGGCACACAGCAATAGTTATCATGCTCCACAAAGGTGGAGCCACAACGGACCCTGGGAACTATTGCCCTATAGGCCTGACTAGCCTGGTCTGCAAGGCTATGGAGTGTATCATCATGGAACTCTTTAACAGAGACATTGGGAACCTCCAAACATTGGACCCTACCCAGTTTGGCTTTGTTAAGGGCAGATCATGCCTCCTAAACCTGGTAGACTTCTTTGAGACAGTTACCAAGGCTTTAGATGAGGGAAAGGAGGTCCACACAGCCTACCTAGACCTCACAAAGGCTTTCGACACCATTCCTCATTCTGGTATTATAGACAAGCTCATCAGCCTGAACATAAACCCCTATGTCATGAGATGGGTCGCTAATTGGCTCACAGATAGAACCCACACGGTGAGAGTTGCAGGCTCTAGGTCCAACTCTAAAGCGGTTACAAGTGGCGTCTCCCAGGCCTCAGTCCTGGGACCCCTCCTGTTTGGTATATACTTCTCAGATGTACAGGCAAGCACAGGAGGACTATGGCTGACCAAGTTCGCAGATGACTGCAAACTGTGGGCCATAAGTGACTCTCTGGTTGATACAGACATCCTCCAGAAGGGTCTCACTGAGACGGATACCTGGTGTCAAAATTATGGCCTCAAGCTAAATGCCAAAAAGTGCATAGTCATCCCCTTTGAAAAAAATAAAGTACCTGTGAACTACCACATACGTGGTAGTCCCATAAATACAGAAAATTTAATAAGGGATCTGGGGACCCAAGTAGATAGTAATCTCTCCTTTGATAATCATATTGCCAAGGTGGTTAGAAAATCCTTCTATGTGGCCCACCTAATCACAAAATAGTTTGCATCTAGAACAAAAGAGGTTATTGTGCCTCTCTACTCATCATTCATCAGACCCATCATAGAGTACAAAGCCCCATTTGGAATGTACCTTACAAGACACTTGCAATGGCTGGAGGGACCACAGAAGTACCTCACCAAGAGAATTACTGGCCTCAGACAGATGCCCTATGCAGCCCGACTGAAGAAACTCCAGCTGTACTCGGTTGCATACCACTTACTCAGAGGTGATCTCTGCCTGACATACAAGGTCATGTCCAACCCAGAATTGATGGACATGCTGCACCTAAAAAAAAAATAAATCCCAGAGAGCCACATGCTCTAGGGATCTAAACCTCACCACAATGATAAATAGGATGTGCTGGAGGGATAGATTCCTGTCCCAGAGACTCCCCATGCTTTGGAACAGGATTCCAATCTACATTAGGCAGAGCCCCTTACTAACACTCTTCAAAACAAACTTTGATGAGTGGATGGGAAACAGAAAATTTACCCCGGGGATCACTGCAGTGGCTGTGCTGGACAGAGGCACAGGGAACTAATGGCTGTGCTGGACAGAGGCACAGGGAACTAATCTAAGGGGGCAGTGAAAGCCAACACATTCTGGCTAGGCTTATAGATGCCCTTGGGCAGATAGCCTAGTACTTACCTATGAACATATGAATCTATGAACCTAAGACAAATGAATAGGTATATTTTCATAAAAATGCAAAATGTGTACACAATCTCATTACAAAAGGTTTCTCATCAAGGAATAAAGAGGTCATAATCCCTCTCTACTCATCCCTCATCTGATCTATTATAGAATACAATGCCCCATTTGGTATGTACCTCACTAGACACCTGCAACAACTGGAAAGGCCACAAAAATACCTCACTAAGAGGAGATAATGCTACAGATTTTGGTGTTTAATTTAAATCCTTTTTTGGTGCATCGTCTATTAACTCATATTGGCTTATTTTAAAGGGTAAGGCTATCTTTGATGGACTTGACACATTGCCTAGTTTTCAGTCATCAGCAAATTTGCTTAACCAGAAATCATTGCTGTTTTGAAATCAGAGAAATAAATGTCAAACAGGAGAGTACCCAGCATGTATCCCTGGGAGACACCATACTTATTTTCTATATGTCCAAACAGGCATAACCTACTTGGACAATGTGTATTCTGTCTTTGAGACATTTGGCTGTCCATGTTACTTCACAGGGATTTTTAAAACAAAAACTGGAATAAGTCAACAGAATCTCCCACACATATTTTATTTTACTAAGACAGGCTAACACTAACTAATCACTTTTATCCTGTGACATTCAAAGGATTTCATCAAAATAAAATTCAGAATAAAATTTACACAAAACTGTTTGCTATAAATGCAAATCATCAACCAATCATGGCAGTCTATTTAGCATAACATAAACAATAAATATAAATGCTCTACACAAT